>NW_027415664.1:12500-17394 GCF_964106895.1 Numenius arquata
GGCCACGCGGCCACGGTCTCGAGCCAGCCGACGGCCACGCGCGACCGCCGCCGCCCGGGGGGCGGACGGCAAGACGCGGGGCCCTGCGTGCGAGCGAGAAGGCAACGTCCGCGAGAGGTGCTCCGACGGCCTGAACACCGGCAGAACCGGCCCGCCGCGGAGCCTCTCCGACGCGCCCGGGGTGAACGCCTCAGCGGGCGCTGCCTGCGGGTCTGGATCAGTGAAACGAGCGGGGGGTGCCGCCACCCCCCCGGCTCCGCACGATTCCCTTCAGCGACAGCGACAGGACCGACCGGGGCGAAGCCGCGGCAGGCTTGACTCCCCCGGTCGCCTTTCAGCGTTCCAGAGTGCCGGACGACCGCCGCCGGCCGCCGGTCTTGCCCCTCCCCGCGGGCAGTCGCTTACCCCGGGGAAGGAGAGCAAAGGGTACAGAGAAAAAAACAGCGGAAACGGAAAAAAAACCGGTAAAAGCAAAACTCGGACACCGAAAAAAAGCTGCGAGAGCCCTGCGGACCCTCGCTCCGAGCCCTCCGGGAACGAGGGAAGCCAGGGCGGGCCAGACTCCACGGGCCCCCCCACGTACGGCCCGTGCCGGAGGAAAGGGCGAGGCGACGCCGCCTCGCCCGCCGACACCCTCCTCACCGGCACCTCGGGGAACGGAAGAACGAACCGCCGCCGGCTCGGGAACCCTCCGCTCTCTGCCCTCCCGCCGCGGCGGGCTCCGGCTTAGGGCCGGAGGGAAAAAGGACGAGGCGACGCCGCCTCGCCCGCCGGCAACCCTCTCTCCTTCCTCGGCGGCACCCCTGCTCCGGGACGGAGGAACGAGCCGACGCCGGCTCGGGAACCCTCCGCCCGCCGCCCCCCCCGGGCTGGCCGGCCACCGGCACCGGCCACCCGCGCTCTCCCCCGCGCCGCGGCGGGCTCCGGCTTAGGGCCGGAGGGAAAAAGGACGAGGCGACGCCGCCTCGCCCGCCGGCAACCCTCTCTCCTTCCTCGGCGGCACCCCTGCTCCGGGACGGAGGAACGAGCCGACGCCGGCTCGGGAACCCTCCGCCCGCCGCCCCCCCCGGGCTGGCCGGCCACCGGCACCGGCCACCCGCGCTCTCCCCCGCGCCGCGGCGGGCTCCGGCTTAGGGCCGGAGGGAAAAAGGACGAGGCGACGCCGCCTCGCCCGCCGGCAACCCTCTCTCCTTCCTCGGCGGCACCCCTGCTCCGGGACGGAGGAACGAGCCGACGCCGGCTCGGGAACCCTCCGCCCGCCGCCCCCCCCGGGCTGGCCGGCCACCGGCACCGGCCACCCGCGCTCTCCCCCGCGCCGCGGCGGGCTCCGGCTTAGGGCCGGAGGGAAAAAGGACGAGGCGACGCCGCCTCGCCCGCCGGCAACCCTCTCTCCTTCCTCGGCGGCACCCCTGCTCCGGGACGGAGGAACGAGCCGACGCCGGCTCGGGAACCCTCCGCCCGCCGCCCCCCCCGGGCTGGCCGGCCACCGGCACCGGCCACCCGCGCTCTCCCCCGCGCCGCGGCGGGCTCCGGCTTAGGGCCGGAGGGAAAAAGGACGAGGCGACGCCGCCTCGCCCGCCGGCAACCCTCTCTCCTTCCTCGGCGGCACCCCTGCTCCGGGACGGAGGAACGAGCCGACGCCGGCTCGGGAACCCTCCGCCCGCCGCCCCCCCCGGGCTGGCCGGCCACCGGCACCGGCCACCCGCGCTCTCCCCCGCGCCGCGGCGGGCTCCGGCTTAGGGCCGGAGGGAAAAAGGACGAGGCGACGCCGCCTCGCCCGCCGGCAACCCTCTCTCCTCCTCGGCGGCACCCCTGCTCCGGGACGGAGGAACGAGCCGACGCC
Organism: Numenius arquata; assembly: GCF_964106895.1. NCBI lineage: Eukaryota > Metazoa > Chordata > Aves > Charadriiformes > Scolopacidae > Numenius > Numenius arquata. Next base: position 14,344 of record NW_027415664.1, read on the forward strand.
GGCTCGGGAACCCTCCGCCCGCCGCCCCCCCCGGGCTGGCCGGCCACCGGCACCGGCCACCCGCGCTCTCCCCCGCGCCGCGGCGGGCTCCGGCTTAGGGCCGGAGGGAAAAAGGACGAGGCGACGCCGCCTCGCCCGCCGGCAACCCTCTCTCCTCCTCGGCGGCACCCCTGCTCCGGGACGGAGGAACGAGCCGACGCCGGCTCGGGAACCCTCCGCCCGCCGCCCCCCCCGGGCTGGCCGGCCACCGGCACCGGCCACCCGCGCTCTCCCCCGCGCCGCGGCGGGCTCCGGCTTAGGGCCGGAGGGAAAAAGGACGAGGCGACGCCGCCTCGCCCGCCGGCAACCCTCTCTCCTCCTCGGCGGCACCCCTGCTCCGGGACGGAGGAACGAGCCGACGCCGGCTCGGGAACCCTCCGCCCGCCGCCCCCCCCGGGCTGGCCGGCCACCGGCACCGGCCACCCGCGCTCTCCCCCGCGCCGCGGCGGGCTCCGGCTTAGGGCCGGAGGGAAAAAGGACGAGGCGACGCCGCCTCGCCCGCCGGCAACCCTCTCTCCTCCTCGGCGGCACCCCTGCTCCGGGACGGAGGAACGAGCCGACGCCGGCTCGGGAACCCTCCGCCCGCCGCCCCCCCCGGGCTGGCCGGCCACCGGCACCGGCCACCCGCGCTCTCCCCCGCGCCGCGGCGGGCTCCGGCTTAGGGCCGGAGGGAAAAAGGACGAGGCGACGCCGCCTCGCCCGCCGGCAACCCTCTCTCCTCCTCGGCGGCACCCCTGCTCCGGGACGGAGGAACGAGCCGACGCCGGCTCGGGAACCCTCCGCCCGCCGCCCCCCCCGGGCCGGCCGGCCACCGGCACCGGCCACCCGCGCTCTCCCCCGCGCCGCGGCGGGCTCCGGCTTAGGGCCGGAGGGAAAAAGGACGAGGCGACGCCGCCTCGCCCGCCGGCAACCCTCTCTCCTCCTCGGCGGCACCCCTGCTCCGGGACGGAGGAACGAGCCGACGCCGGCTCGGGAACCCTCCGCCCGCCGCCCCCCCCGGGCCGGCCGGCCACCGGCACCGGCCACCCGCGCTCTCCCCCGCGCCGCGGCGGGCTCCGGCTTAGGGCCGGAGGGAAAAAGGACGAGGCGACGCCGCCTCGCCCGCCGGCAACCCTCTCTCCTCCTCGGCGGCACCCCTGCTCCGGGACGGAGGAACGAGCCGACGCCGGCTCGGGAACCCTCCGCCCGCCGCCCCCCCCGGGCCGGCCGGCCACCGGCACCGGCCACCCGCGCTCTCCCCCGCGCCGCGGCGGGCTCCGGCTTAGGGCCGGAGGGAAAAAGGACGAGGCGACGCCGCCTCGCCCGCCGGCAACCCTCTCTCCTCCTCGGCGGCACCCCTGCTCCGGGACGGAGGAACGAGCCGACGCCGGCTCGGGAACCCTCCGCCCGCCGCCCCCCCCGGGCTGGCCGGCCACCGGCACCGGCCACCCGCGCTCTCCCCCGCGCCGCGGCGGGCTCCAGCTTAGGGCCGGAGAAAAAGGGTGAGGCGCCGCTCTCCTCACCCAGCCCATCATCGGGGGCCCTCCGGAGCCGAGGAAAGCCGCGGCAGGCTCTCCACTCCCCGGCCGAATCCTGCGGCACATGCCGCCAGGATTCCCTGTCCTCATCGGGTCCCCCTCCGGGACCGGGGAAGGTGCCCCGTCTTCCCCGGCCGTACGCGTTCGAGTGCCGGCCACTGCCAACTGCCGGTCTTTGTCCTTCCCTCCCCCGCGGGATCCAGCGCTCCACTTCGCCGGGAGACCCGCGGGCGCCACCTCCGCCTCGCTAGCTCCCCTCCGGAGCCTAGCTGCTATGCCGTTCCCCTAATATGGAGATACGGTTCATCGCTCCCGGACAGCGGCAAGAACGTAGGCTCTGCCCACCGGGGAGGAGCGCCAACCACGCCGACTTTTACGATGACGTAACTGGAGGCAGCGTAAAACAGCGACCCCTTCGGCTGCTGGAAGTAGCGCTGGGGACAAAAGGTCTACCCGCCACCCCGGAACAGCGCCTAAGTCCCGCCGGAGCGAGGTAGACCTGGCGACCGGCTGCCGAGGCGGGTCAAGCGGACAGCCCTGCCGGTCCCGGAGGCGGGTAGACCTGGACGCCCGGACCGGAGGCGGGTAGACCAGCGCGCCCAAGTGCCGCCGGAGCGAGGTAGACCTGGCGACCGGCTGCCGAGGCGGGTCAAGCGGACAGCCCTGCCGGTCCCGGAGGCGGGTAGACCTGGACGCCCGGACCGGAGGCGGGTAGACCTGGACGCCCAAGTGCCGCCGGAGCGAGGTAGACCTGGCGACCGGCTGCCGAGGCGGGTCAAGCGGACAGCCCTGCCGGTCCCGGAGGCGGGTAGACCTGGACGCCCGGACCGGAGGCGGGTAGACCTGGACGCCCAAGTGCCGCCGGAGCGAGGTAGACCTGGCGACCGGCTGCCGAGGCGGGTCAAGCGGACAGCCCTGCCGGTCCCGGAGGCGGGTAGACCTGGACGCCCGGACCGGAGGAGGGTAGACCAGCGCGCCCAAGTGCCGCCGGAGCGAGGTAGACCTGGCGACCGGCTGCCGAGGCGGGTCAAGCGGACAGCCCTGCCGGTCCCGGAGGCGGGTAGACCTGGACGCCCGGACCGGAGGAGGGTAGACCAGCGCGCCCAAGTGCCGCCGGAGCGAGGTAGACCTGGCGACCGGCTGCCGAGGCGGGTCAAGCGGACAGCCCTGCCGGTCCCGGAGGCGGGTAGACCTGGACGCCCGGACCGGAGGCGGGTAGACCTGGACGCCCAAGTGCCGCCGGAGCGAGGTAGACCTGGCGACCGGCTGCCGAGGCGGGTCAAGCGGACAGCCCTGCCGGTCCCGGAGGCGGGTAGACCTGGCAGCCCGGACCGGAGGCGGGTAGACCTGGACGCCCGGACCGGTCCCGGAGGTGGGTAGACCTGGCAGCCGGCTGCCGAGGCGGGTAGACCTGGCAGCCCGGACCGGTCCCGGAGGCGGGTAGACCTGGCAGCCCCGACCGGAGGCGGGTAGACCTGGCATCCCCGACCGGAGG
>NW_027415665.1:0-1000 GCF_964106895.1 Numenius arquata
CAGTTCCCCCCCCCCAACCCCCAGTCCCTACCCCCCCCCCAGTTCCCCCCCCCCAACCCCCAGTCCCTACCCCCCCCCCCAGTTCCCCCCCCCCAACCCCCAGTCCCTACCCCTCCCCCCCAGTTCCCCCCCCCAACCCCAGTCCCTACCCCCACCCCCCAGTTCCCCCCCCCCCCAACCCCCAAGTCCCTACCCCCCCGACCCAGTTCCCCCCCCCCAACCCCCAGTCCCTACCCCCCCCCCCAGTTCCCCCCCCCCCAACCCCCCAGTCCCTACCCCCCCCCCAACCCCCAGTCCCTACCCCCCCCCCCAGTTCCCCCCCCCAACCCCAGTCCCTACCCCCCCCCCCCAGTTCCCCCCCCCAACCCCCAGTCCCTACCCCCCCCCCCCAGTTCCCCCCCCCAACCCCCAGTCCCTACCCCCCCCCCCCAGTTCCCCCCCCCCAACCCCCCAGTCCCTACCCCCCCCCCAGTTCCCCCCCCCCAACCCCCAGTCCCTACCCCCCCCCCCAGTTCCCCCCCCCCCAACCCCCAGTCCCTACCCCCCCCCCCCAGTTCCCCCCCCCCAGCCCCAGTCCCTACTCCCCCCCCCCAGTTCCCCGTTACCTGCCCTGCCCGCCGCCCCCACGCTAAGGGGCAGGAGCGGGGCGCGGCCGCCGCCCCCCGCGGTCCGGACCCGTTTCCGCTCGGGCGCCGCCACCTTCTCCCCGGCGGAGGCCGGTCTCTTGCCGGGGGCTGCACGCACCGGCCCGCGGGAAGGGCCTGGCTCAGCCGCCGCCGCGTCCCCAACGGGGGCCGGTCTCTTCCCGCGGGCTGCACGCACCGGCAGGCGGGAAGGGCCCGGCTCCGCCATCGCCGCCGCCTTCTCCTCGGCGGGGGCCGGTCTCCTGCCGGGGGCTGCACGCACCGGCCCACGGGAAGGAGGCGGCCCAGACCCGGCCCGCGAGTAGCCCCGGCCCCCGCCGCGCCCCGCGCCCCTTTGAATAGCCCGGCACCGCCCC
>NW_027415666.1:0-11770 GCF_964106895.1 Numenius arquata
GGGGGGGGGCAGCGGGGGGGGCGGTGGTGGGATGGTGGGGGTGGGGGGTGGGGGTAAGAGCCGGGGGGGCAGAGGGGACCGGGGGGGGGGCAGCGGGGTGGTGGGGTCCCCCTCTTCCCCCCCCCCCCGGAGAGGAGGAGGAGGAGGAGGAGGAGGAAGGGGGGGGGCAGCAGGACCTGGGGGAGCATGGCCGGGAATGGGGGGGGAGGGGGGGAAGTGGGGGGGGTGTTAGGGGTAAAGGGGGCGGGGCCACGGGAAACCACGCCCCCCACCCCCGGGGGGGGGGAGGGGCCGGGTCCAAACCCCACCCCCCCCCGTGGAGAGCGATTTGGGCCCCCCCTTGGGGGCGGGGCTAAGGCGAAACCCCGCCCCCCCGACCACCCGGGGGAGTGGAGCCACACTGGGGAACCCACCTCGGGGGCGGGGTCAGGATAAACCACGCCCCCCCGGTGCATCAGGGGGCGGGGCCAGCCCTCCTGGAGCCGAATGGGAACACTCGGGGGGCGGAGCCAGCGAGAAACCACGCCCACAAGGGGGAGGAGCCACCGGGGAGCCCTCGCCGGGGGGCGGAGACATCAAAAACCCCGCCCCTCCGGGAGCAGCCAATGGGAAAATGGTCCCTCCGGGGGCGGGGCCAGAAGAAACCACGCCCCCAGGGGCAGGGGCCACGAGTGGGGATGCTCAGGGGCGGAGCCAGCGATAAACCACGCCCCCGTGAGCGCAGCCAATGGGAAACGGCCCCTCCGAGGGGCGGAGCCAGAATAAACCACGCCCCTAAGGGGCGGGGGTGAGGAACGGGAACACTCGGGGGGCGGAGCCAGTGAGAAACCACTCCCCCGTGAGCACAGCCAATGGGAAACGGCCCCTCCGAGGGCGGAGCCTGAAGAAACCACGCCCCAAGGGCAGGGGCCACGAATGGGGACGCTGGGGGGGCGGAGCCAGAATAAACCACGCCCCTAAGGGGTGGGGGTGAGGAATGGGAACACTCAGAGGGGCGGAGCCAGCGAGAAACCACGCCCCCGTGAGCGCAGCCAATGGGGAAACGCTCCTCCCTGGGGGGGGGGGTGGGGTGGGAGGAGGCGGAGCCAGAATAAACCCCTCCCCCGTGAGCGCGGCCAATGGGAAACGGCCCCTCCGGGGGCGGGGCGGGGCCAGAATAAACCACGCCCCCCCCTTACACACACCCCGCCACCACGAGCGGGGGGCCCTCACCCGCCTCTCCCCCCCCCTTCCCCGTCTCCATGGGAACCGGCGCCGTCGCGGCCTGATGACGTAAGCAACGCGCGTCGCCTCCGTGCGTGGTGGTGGTGGTGGGGGGGGGGTAGAGGGAGGCGGGGGGGGGGTGGGTGGGTTTTTTTTCTCCCACAATGCCCCGCGGGGATGGGAGTGGGGGGGGGGGGGGTCTCCCCCCTCCTCCCCTCAGCAATCCCACAATGCCCCGCGCCCACCCCACCCCCCCCCTCCTCTTTTCCCCCCCCCCCCCCACTTTTTAACGGCGGCGCCTCGAGGCGGTAACGGCGCGCGCGGGAGGGGGGGGGGGGGAACCGACCAATGGGGGCGCGGGGGGGGGCGCGCGGGGGGGGGGGGGCCAATGGGGGCGCGGGGTTTGTTGTCGGGGGGGGGGGGGGAGCGGCGCGCGTTGTTGAGGGAGGGGGGGGTGCGTGGTGACGTCAGCGCGGCCTTGTTTCTCTTCTCCCCCCCCCCCCCCAACCCCGCAGGTGGAGCCACGTGACCTCTGGCGGGCAACCCCCCCCCCCCCCCACCACCAGTGCTCCCAGTAACTCCCAGTGACCCCCCCCAGTGCTCCCAGTAACTCCCAGTGACCCCCCCCAGTGCTCCCAGTGACCCCCCAGTGCTCCCAGTGACCCCCCCCAGTGCTCCCAGTGACTCCCAGTAACCCCCCCAGTGCTCCCAGTGCCCTCCCAGTGCTCCCAGTAACTCCCAGTGACCCCCCCCAGTGCTCCCAGTAACCCCCAGTGCCCCCCCCAGTGCTTCCCAGTGCTCCCAGTGACCCCCCCCAGTGCTTCCCAGTGCTCCCAGTAACCCCCAGTGCCCCCCCCAGTGCTTCCCAGTAACCCCCCCAGTGCTCCCAGTGCCCTCCCAGTGCTCCCAGTAACTCCCAGTGACCCCCCCCAGTGCTCCCAGTGCCCCCCCAGTGCTCCCAGTGCCCTCCCAGTGCTCCCAGTGACCCCCCCAGTGCTCCCAGTAACCCCCAGTGACCCCCCCCAGTGCTCCCAGTAAGTCCCAGTGACCCCCCCATCACTCCCAGTGCTCCCAGTAACCCCCCCAGTGCTCCCGGTAACTCCCAGTGCCCTCCCAGTGCTCCCAGTGACCCCCCCCAGTGCTCCCAGTGACCCCCCCAGTGCTCCCAGTAACTCCCAGTGACCCCCCCCAGTGCTCCCAGTAACCCCCAGTGACCCCCCCATCACTCCCAGTGCTCCCAGTGCCCTCCCAGTGACCCCCCCAGTGCTCCCCCCATCACTCCCAGTGCTCCCAGTGACCCCCCCCAGTGCTCCCAGTGCCCTCCCAGTGCTCCCAGTGACCCCCCCAGTGCTCCCAGTAACTCCCAGTGACCCCCCCAGTGCTCCCAGTGCCCTCCCAGTGCTCCCAGTAACTCCCAGTGACCCCCCCCAGTGCTCCCAGTAACTCCCAGTGCCCCCCCCAGTGCTTCCCAGTGCTCCCAGTAACTCCCAGTGCTCCCAGTAACTCCCAGTGACCCCCAGTAACTCTCAGTGCCCCCCCAGTGCTCCCAGTAACTCCCAGTGACCCCCCCAGTGCTCCCAGTGCCCTCCCAGTAACTCCCAGTGACCCCCCCAGTGCTCCCAGTGCCCTCCCAGTAACTCCCAGTGACCCCCCCAGTGCTCCCAGTAACCCCCAGTGACCCCCCCAGTGCTCCCAGTGACCCCCCAGTGCTCCCAGTGACCCCCCCCAGTGCTCCCAGTGACTCCCAGTAACCCCCCCAGTGCTCCCAGTGCCCTCCCGGTGCTCCCAGTAACTCCCAGTGACCCCCCCCAGTGCTCCCAGTAACTCCCAGTGCCCCCCCCAGTGCTCCCAGTAACCCCCAGTGCCCCCCCCAGTGCTTCCCAGTGCTCCCAGTAACTCCCACTGCCCCCCCAGTGCTCCCAGTGCCCTCCCAGTGCTCCCAGTGACCCCCCCAGTGCTCCCAGTAACTCCCAGTGACCCCCCCCAGTGCTCCCAGTGCCCTCCCAGTAACTCCCAGTGACCCCCCAGTGCTCCCAGTGACCCCCCCCATCGCTCCCAGTGCTCCCAGTAACTCCCAGTGACCCCCCAGTGCTCCCAGTGACCGCCCCATCACTCCCAGTAACTCCCAGTGCCCCCCAATCGCTCCCAGTGACCCCCCCAGTGCTCCCCAGTGCTCCCAGTAACCCCCAGTGCCCCCCCAGTAACTCCCAGTAACTCCCAGTGCCCCCCCATCACTCCCAGTGCCCCCAGTGACCTCCCAGTCCCTCCCAGTGCCCCCCAGTGACCCTCTCTATCCCTCCCAGTCCCTCCCAGTCCCCTTCCAGTGCCTCCCAATCCCGCTTTACACCCCTCCCAGTCCCTCCCAGTGCCTCCCAGTGACCTTCTCTATCCCTCCCAGTCCCTCCCAGTCTCTCCCAGTCCCCTCCTAGTCCTTCCCAGTGCCTCCCAGTCCCTCCCAGTGACTTTCTCTATCCCTCCCAGTGCCTCCCAGTGCCTCCCAGTCCCCTCCTAGTCCTTCCCAGTGCCTCCCAATCCCTCCCAGTGACCTTCTCTATCCCTCTCAGTCTCTCCCAGTGCCTCCCAGTCCCCCCCAGTGCCTCCCAGTCCCCTCCTAGTCCTTCCCAGTGCCTCCCAGTCCCTCCCAGTGACCTTCTCTATCCCTCCCAGTCCCTCCCAGTGCCTCCCAGTGCCTGCCAGTGACCCTCTCTATCCCTCCCAGTCCCTCCTAGTCCTTCCCAGTGCCTCCCAGTCCCCTCCCAGTCCCTCCCAGTGCCTCCCAGTGACCTTCTCTATCCCTCCCGGTCCCCTCCCAGTGCCTCCCAGTGCCTCCCAGTGACCTTCTGTATCCCTCCCAGTGCCTCCCAGTGCCTCCCAGTCCCTCCCAGTGCCTCCCAGTCCCTCCCAGTGACCTTCTCTATCCCGCCCAGTCCCTCCCAGTGCCTCCCAGTGCCTCCCAGTCCCCTCCTAGTCCTTCCCAGTGCCTCCCAGTGCCTCCCAGTCACCTTCTCTATCCCTCCCAGTGCCTCCCAGTGCCTCCCAGTCCCCTCCTAGTCCTTCCCAGTGCCTCCCAGTCCCTCCCAGTGACCTTCTCTATCCCTTCCAGTCCCTCCCAGTGCCTCCCAGTGCCTCCCAGTCCCCTCCTAGTCCTTCCCAGTGCCTCCCAGTCCCTCCCAGTGACCTTCTCTATCCCTCCCAGTGCCTCCCAGTGCCTCCCAGTCCCCTCCCAGTGCCTCCCAGTCCCTCCCAGTGACCTTCTCTATCCCTCCCAGTGCCTCCCAGTGCCTCCCAGTCCCCTCCTAGTCCTTCCCAGTGCCTCCCAGTCCCTCCCAGTGACCTTCTCTATCCCTCCCAGTGCCTCCCAGTGCCTCCCAGTCCCTCCCAGTGACCTTCTCTATCCCTCCCAGTCCCTCCTAGTCCTTCCCAGTCCCTCCCAGTCCCTCCCAGTGCCTCCCAGTGCCTCCCAGTCCCTCCCAGTGACCTTCTCTATCCCTCCCAGTCCCCTCCCAGTGCCTCCCAGTCCCTCCCAGTGACCTTCTCTATCCCTCCCAGTCCCTCCTAGTCCTTCCCAGTGCCTCCCGGTCCCCTCCCAGTCCCTTCCAGTCCCCTCCCAGTCCCTCCCAGTCCCTCCCAGTGCCTCCCAGTGACTCCCAGTCCCTCCCAGTCCCCTCCCAGTGCCTCCCAGTGCCTCCCAGTCCCCTCCTAGTCCTTCCCAGTGCCTCCCAGTCCCTCCCAGTGACCTTCTCTATCCCTCCCAGTGCCTCCCAGTGCCTCCCAGTCCCCTCCCAGTGCCTCCCAGTCCCTCCCAGTGACCTTCTCTATCCCTCCCAGTCCCTCCCAGTGCCTCCCAGTGCCTCCCAGTGCCTCCCAGTCCCCTCCTAGTCCTTCCCAGTGCCTCCCAGTCCCTCCCAGTGACCTTCTCTATCCCTCCCAGTGCCTCCCAGTCCCTCCCAGTCCCTCCCAGTGACCTTCTCTATCCCTCCCAGTCCCTCCCAGTGCCTCCCAGTGCCTCCCAGTGACCTTCTCTATCCCTCCCAGTGACCTTCTCTATCCCTCCCAGTGCCTCCCAGTCCCCTCCCAGTGCCTCCCAGTCCCTCCCAGTGCCTCCCAGTCCCTCCCAGTGACCTTCTCTATCCCTCCCAGTCCCTCCCAGTGCCTCCCAGTCCCTCCCAGTGCCTCCCAGTGCCTCCCAGTCCCTCCCAGTGACCTTCTCTATCCCTCCCAGTCCCTCCCAGTGCCTCCCAGTGCCTCCCAGTCCCCTCCCAGTGACCTTCTCTATCCCTCCCAGTCCCTCCTAGTCCTTCCCAGTGCCTCCCAGTGCCTCCCAGTGCCTCCCAGTCCCTCCTAGTCCTTCCCAGTGCCTCCCAGTGCCTGCCAGTGACCTTCTCTATCCCTCCTGGTCCCCTCCCAGTGCCTCCCAGTGCCTCCCAGTGACCTTCTCTATCCCTCCCAGTGCCTCCCAGTGCCTCCCAGTCCCCTCCCAGTGCCTCCCAGTGCCTGCCAGTGACCCTCTCTATCCCTCCCAGTCCCTCCTAGTCCTTCCCAGTCCCTCCCAGTCCCCTCCCAGTCCCTCCCAGTCCCCTCCCAGTCCCCTCCCAGTCCCGCCGCCATGTCCTCCTGCGCCGAGGTGCTGCGTTTCCAGCTGCCGGGCCACGAGGCGGCCGCCCTGCGGAGCATGAACCGGCTTCGGGCGGAAGAACGTTTCTGCGACGTCACCATCGTGGCTCGTAGCCTCCGGTTCCGGGGCCACCGGGTCATCCTGGCCGCCTGCTCGCCTTTCCTACGGGACCAGTTCCTCCTCAACCCGGCGGCCGAGCTGCGGGTTTCGCTAGCCCACAGCGCCCGGGTGCTAGCCGACCTCCTCCTCTCCTGTTACACGGGGGCCTTGGAATTCGCCGGCCGCGACCTCGTTAATTATCTAACGGCCGCCAGTTACCTCCAGATGGAACACGTGGTGGAACGGTGCCGGGGGGCCTTGGCCCGCTTCATCCAACCCCCGCCTTCCTCTTCCTCCTCTTCCTCCTCTTCTTCCTCTTCCTCTTCCTCTTCTTCTTCTTCCAACCCCCGTCACCCTTTGCCCCCTAAAACCGAAGAGGAGGAAGAGGAAGAGGAGGAAGAAGAAGAAGACGCCGCCCCCGACGTCTGCATCGTCAAGGTGGAACCGCCTTCCTCTTCCAGGAGGAGGAGGAGGAGGGGCGGGGGCGGGGGTGGGGTGGGCGTGGCTGCCCCGCCCACCACCCCCCGCCCCCCACCTTTCGGGGTGGTCAAAGCCTGTTACAGTTTGGCCGAAGACGCCGAAGGAGAAGGGGTTCTCATTTTTCCCGGCGGGGGGATGGCGGAAGAACCCGGAGGTTTCAACCCACCTCCGACGGTGACGTCATCGACGTCGTCCTTGACCCCCTTGACGACGTCATCGGCGGCGGCGGCGACGTCATCGGCGTTGACGTCGGGCTTTTCCACCTTGGCCGCCGGATCGTCTTCGTTGACGCCGCCGACGTCCTCCTTGGGTTGCGGCTCTTCCTCTTTGGCTTCGGGGTCTTCCTCGTTGGGTTGCGGCTCTTCCTCCTTGGCTTTGGGGTCTTCCTCCTTGGGTTGTGGGTCTTCCTCCTTGGGTTGTGGGTCTTCCTCGTTGGGTTGCGGCTCTTCCTCCATGGGTTCCGGCTCTTCCTCTTTAGGCGCCGGTCCTCCGTTGACGCCGCCGTCTTCTTCTTCTTCTTCCTCCTTGACTCCGGGTTCTTCTTCCGTGGCTTTGTTGGGTTTGGGAGGTTCTTCGGCGCGGTGCGGGAAGTGCGGAGAAGGTTTCCAAGGAGTGGAGAAATTGGTTTTCCACATGAGGGCCCGCCATTTCGTTTTCATGTGTCCCCGTTGCGGGAAGCAATTCAACCACAGCTCCAACCTCAACCGTCACATGAACGTCCACCGGGGGGTCAAATCTCACGGTTGCGGGGTCTGCGGCAAGAGCTTCACCCAAAAATCCACCCTCCACGACCACATGAACCTCCACAGCGGGGAGAGACCCTACCGCTGCTCCTACTGCGACGTCCGCTTCGCCCACAAGCCCGCCATCCGTCGTCACCTCAAGGAGCAGCACGGCAAGACCACGGCCGAGAACGTGCTGGAGGCCAGCGTGGCCGAGATCAACGTCATGGTGCGCTGAGGAGAACCTGGGGGAGGTCCTGGGGTGAGGTGGGGTGGGGGTTGGGGGGGGGGAACCGGCCGGGGAGGATGAGGAATATGGGGGTGGAGGGATGGGAACCTCCACGGACCATGGGGTTGGGGGGCCTGGATGAGCGGCTCCACCACCAGACACCTGGGTTCCTCCACGGATGAGGGTGTGGAACCCACCTGGACACTTGGGTCTTCCATGGACCATGGAGTTGGGGGTCCCTGATGACCGGGTTCCTCCATGGACCATCAGTTTGGAGGTCCCTGATGAGCGGCTCCACCACCGGACACTTGGGTTCCTCCACGGATGAGGGTGTGGAACCCACCTGGACACTTGGGGTTCTCCATGGATGATGGATTGGGGGTCCCTGATGACCGGGTTCCTCCATGGACCATGGATTTGGAGGTTCCTCATGACGGGGTCCACCACCGATGCCTGGATTCCTCCATGGATGATGGGGTTCATCCCCTGGACACCTGGATCCCCCCATGGACAATGGATTTGGGGGTTCCTGATGACTGGGTTCCTCCATGGACCATGGTTTTGGGGGTTCCTGATGACCGGGTCCACCACCGGACACTTGGGTTCCTCCATGGATGAGGGTGTGGAACCCACCTGGACACTTGGGTCCTCCATGGATGATGGATTGGGGGGTCCCTGATGACCGGGTTCCTCCATGGACCATGGATTTGGGGGTTCCTGATGACCGGGTTCCTCCATGGACCATGGTTTTGGGGGTTCCTGATGACCGGGTCCACCACTGGACACTTGGGTTCCTCCACGGATGAGGGTGTGGAACCCACCTGGACACTTGGGGTCCTCCATGGATGATGGATTGGGGGTTCCTGATGACCGGGTTCCTCCATGGACCATGGATTTGGAGGTTCCTCATGACGGGGTCCACCACCGATGCCTGGATTCCTCCATGGATGATGGGGTTCCCCCCTGGACACCTGGATCCCCCCCTGGACAATGGATTTGGGGGTTCCTGATGACGGGGTCCACCACCAGACACCGCGTTCCTCCATGGACAAGGGTGTGGAACCCACCTGGACACTTGGGTCCTCCATGGACCATAGATTTGGGGGTCCCTGATGACCGGGTTCCTCCATGGACCATCAGTTTGGAGGTCCCCGATGACTGGCTCCACCGCCGGCCACCTGGGTTCCTCCATGGATGATGGATTTGGGGGTTCCTGATGATTGGGTTCCCCCATGGATGAGGGTGTGGACCCCACGTGGACACCTGGGTTCCTCCATGGACAGTGAATTTGGGGGTTTCTGATGACCGGATCCACCACCAGATGCCTGGATCCCTCTGTGGACAATGGATTTGGGGGTTCCTGATGATGGAGTCCACCACCAGATGCCTGGGTCCCCCCATAGATCATGGATTTGGGGGTTCCTCATGACCAGGTCCACCACCAGACGCCTGGGTCCCTCCATGGATGATGGATTTGGGGGTCCCTGATGACCAGGTTCCTCCATGGACCGTGGATTTGGGGGTTCCTGATGACCGGGTCCACCACCAGATGCCTGGATTCCTCCATGGATGATGAGGTTCATCCCCTGGACACCTGGATCCCCCCATTGACAATGGATTTGGGGGTTCCTAATGACGGGGTCCACCACCAGATTCCTGGATCCCCCCATGGACCATGGATTTGGGGATCCCTGATGACCAGGTCCACCACCGAACACCTGGGTTCCTCCATGGATGATGGATTTGGGGTTCCTCACGAGCAGGTCCACCATCAGACACCTGGGTTCCTCCATGGACCATGGATTTGGGGGTTCCTGATGATGGGCTCCACCACCCGACACCTGGATGCCCCCATGGATGATGGATTTGGGGGTTCCTCATGACCAGGGTCCTCCATGGATGATGGATTTGGGGGTCCCTGATGACCGGGTTCCTCCATGAACCATGGATTTGGGGGTTCCTCGTGAGCAGGTTCCTCCATGGATGATGGATTTGGGGTTCCTCATGAGAAGGTTCCTCCATGAACCATGGATTTGGGGGTCCCTGATGACCGGGTTCCTCCATGGATGATGGATTTGGGGTTCCTCATGAGAAGGTTCCTCCATGAACCATGGATTTGGGGTTCCTCGTGAGAACGTTCCTCCATGGATGATGGATTTGGGGTTCCTCATGAGCAGGTTCCTCCATGGACCATGGATTTGGGGGTTCCTCAGGAGCAGGTTCCTCCATGGATGATGGATTTGGGGGTTCCTCATGAGCAGGTTCCTCCATGGACCATGGATTTGGGGGTTCCTGATGACCGGGTTCCTCCATGGACCATGGATTTGGGGGTTCTTCATGAGCAGGTTCCTCCATGGACCATGGATTTGGGGGTTCTTCATGAGCAGGTTCCACCATGGATTTGGGGGTTCCTCGTGAGCAGGTTCCTCCATGGACCATGGATTTGGGGGTTCCTCGTGAGCAGGTTCCTCCATGAACCATGGATTTGGGCTTCTTCGTGACCAGGGTCCTCCATGGATGATGGATTTGGGGGTCCCTGATGACCGGGTTCCTCCATGGACCATGGATTTGGGGGTTCTTCATGAGCAGGTTCCTCCATGGACCATGGATTTGGGGGTTCCTGATGATGGGCTCCACCACCAGACACCTGGATCCCTCCATGGATGATGGATTTGGGGTTCCTCATGAGAAGGTTCCTCCATGGATGATGGATTTGGGGGTTCCTCGTGAGCAGGTTCCTCCATGGATGATGGATTTGGGGGTTCCTCATGAGCAGGTTCCTCCATGGATGATGGATTTGGGGGTCCCTGATGACTGGGTTCCTCCATGGATGATGGATTTGGGGTTCCTCATGACCGGGTTCCTCCATGGACCATGGATTTGGGGGTCCCTGATGATGGGCTCCACCCCCAGACGCCCGGATCCCCCCATGGATGATGGATTTGGGGGTCCCCCATGGATGAAGACATGGACAACCTCCCCTCCCCCCCCCCCCCCCCGACACTTGGGTCCCCCCCAGAGGACGATGGATTTGGGGGTTCAGGACCCCTGCCCCCCCCCACCCCCCCACCATGGACCACGGGTTTGGGGGTCCCCCCCATGAATAAGGGGGTGCCCCCCCCCCCCCGGACCCCTAGGTCCCCCCCCAGGATGATGAATTTGGGGGGGTCCCCCCCCCCCCCAGGATAAGGGGGTGCCCCCCCCCCAGGACCCCTGGGCCCCCCCATAAATAAGGGGGTGCCCCCCCCAGGACCCCTGTGTCCTTCCCCCCCCCCCTAAGGATGATGGATTTGGGGGGGTCCCGGATGCCCCCCAGGATAAGGGGGTGCCCCCCCCCCCCAGGACCCCTGGGCCCCCCCCATAAATAAGGGGGTGCCCCCCCCAGGATGGCCCCCCCCCCCCCCCAGGACCCCTGGGCCCCCCCTATAAATAAGGGGGTGCCCCCCCCAGGATGGCCCCCCCCCCCCCCCCCAGGACCCCTGGGCCCCCCCATAAATAAGGGGGTGCCCCCCCCAGGACCCCTGGGTGTCCCCCCCCCCCCAAAGGATGGATTTGGGGGTGTCCCCCCCCCCCGTAGCTGGTAGGAAAGGTCACGTGGGGTCTGTAGTGTAGGAAGGGGGGGGGGAGGGGGGGGGGGAAATTGGGGGGGGGGGGGTTGGGGGGGGGGAGGGGTTCAAATTGGGGGGGGGGGTTGGGGGGGGGTGGCTGGGTCCCCCATTTTTGGGGGGGGGGGGGGAGGGTGTTGGGGGGAGGGGGGGAGGGTTAGAGCGGGGGGGGGGTGTGTGTGTGTGGGGGGGGGGCACCGGGCACCCGGATTCTGTGGGGCCCCCCCCCCTTTTTTTTTTTTTTTTTTGGGGGGGGGGGTGGCGTCCCCCTCCCCCCCCCCCCCCAAATTTTAGAGACTTTTTTGTAATAAATTTTGGAAAAAAAAAAAAAGGCAAAAAGCGGTGATTTTGGGTCATTTTGGGGTATTTTTTGGGGAGGGAGGGTTGGGGGGGGGCACCTCGATTTTCTGAGCCCCCCCCCTTTTTTTTGGGGGGGGGGTGGGGGGGTGATGTCCCCTCCCCCCCCCCAAATTTTAGAGCCTTTTTTTGCCATCGATTTAAAAAAAAGGCAAAAAAAATGGTGATTTTGGGTCATTTTGGGTCATTTTTGGGTTATTTTGGGGGAAGGGGGGGGGTTGGGGGGGGGGGCACCTCGATTTTCTGAGCCCCCCCCCTTTTTTTTGGGGGGGGGGGTGTGTGTGTGATGTCCCCTCCCCCCCCCCAAATTTTAGAGACTTTTTTGTAATAAATTTTGAAAAAAAAGGTAAAAAATGGTGATTTTGGGTCATTTTGGGTCATTTTTGGGTTATTTCGGGGGGAGGGGGGGGACTTGGGGGGGGGACCCGGATTTTCTGAGCCCCCCCCTTTTTTTTTTGGG